>NW_026897841.1:0-38092 GCF_033153095.1 Gastrolobium bilobum | reverse complement strand
TCCTTCCGGGTCAAACGGGTCAATGGCAAAACCATAGCCGAAAATTCTTTAATGAATCTCCGGTAATAACCAGCCAAACCCAGAAAACTCCTTATTTCCGTTACTGTCTTGGGTCTCTCCCAATCAACAACTGCCTCTATCTTGCTAGGATCAACCGCCACTCCATCAGCAGAGATAACGTGACCCAGAAATTGCACTTGAGAAAGCCAAAATTCACATTTAGAAGGCTTTGAATATAAATGTTTCTCTCTGAGAATTTGCAACACAGTTCTCAAGTGACCTTCATGCTCTTCCTTACTCTTGGAATATATCAGGATATCATCAATAAACACAATCACGAATTGATCCAGAAACGACTTAAATATGCGATTCATGTAATCCATAAACACCGCAGGAGCATTAGTGAGTCCAAATGGAATTACTTGATACTCATAATGTCCATATCTAGATCGGAAGGCAGTCTTCGGAATATCTTCCTGCCTAATTCGGATTATATCCCAATGCCCCGGCCCTCAAAGCCTTTCTAACCTGCAACACAGATAGATATGGGGAAGAACTAGTAGCAGAATCATCAGCATCAAGCACAATCCTTTTACCACAGCAGTCTATCATAGCACAGTTCTTTGACAACCAGTCCATACCCAAGATAACTTGAAGGCTGATCATAGGTAAACAAATAAAATCCAGCACGTAATCTCGGCCTTCATATTTGAACTCAACATCTTTACACAACACGGATGTATAACACTCCTCTCCAGTAGCAGTAACCACTTTTTTTTTGTAAATAAAGAGGGGCTAAGCCCAGTAACCACTTTCATTGGAGGGCGAATGTCGTACATTTGCAAATTTAGCCCAACGGCCATAAAATCGGACATACAGGAGTGTGTAGCTCCTGAATCAAACAACACTTCAACATCCATATTATCAATGTAAATTGTACCTTTCACTAGATTCGGAGCCTTCTCCGATTGTTGACGGTCCATGGTATATACTCTACCAACCGTCTGAGACTCTAGCATAGGTGGAACAACAGAGACAGGAACAGCAGTAGCTTGAACTGCCATAGTCCTCGCTTCATTCTGAGGACACTGCCTGGAATAGTGACCGGATCTTCCACATTTGAAACAGATCACTTCACCGGTAGCACATGGACCTCTATGCTCCTTGCCACATCCCTTGCATTTGGGAGGAGGTCCTCTATCAACAAAATTCTTCTGAGTCCCAGGCTTTTTGAACAAGTCAAAGGGCCTATTCACATTTAGCTTCTTGCCTTGCATCTTTCTGTTCTTCCAATAACCTGAGCCCGTTGCTTTATTGGAACTAGGTGTCTGGCCCTCAGAAGGCTTCTTGGTTTGGGACACCTTGTACACTTCTTCTACCTTCCTGCACTGATTTACAAATCGACTGAACTCTCGGATGTCACAATTTGACATCTTCCGAGACATCTTCTCATTAAGATCCCATTGGAACTTGGAGGTCATTTCAGCCGGAGTAGGTAAGGCTCGCCCATAGTTGGCGTATTTCACCAACTCATTGAATTTTGCAAAGTATTGGTCAATAGACATCGACCCTTGCTTGAGATCGTTGTACTCATTCTGCTTCTGTTCCCTAGCCTCTCTAGGAAAATAGTTATCCAAGAACAATGTCTCGAACAACCGCCAGGTGATTTCCCGGCCTTCAGCTTCTAGGGGCTGTACAGTATTAGTCCACCAATCCTCCGCTTCGTCTTCCAGTATGTACACGGAGTAGATTAACTTCATTGCGTCAGGGCATCTCATCACCCTAAAGATTTTCTCCATCGCTTGGAGCCATTTTGCAGCCGCCATTGGCTCATAACCTCCCTTAAAAGAAGGAGGTTTGTGTTTTCGGAAAGCCATCAATCTTCTTTCCTCCACTTCATGGTCACTGACATTCTCAACATGAGGTTGGCGAACCTCGGTGTGATGACTACGACTTCCAGAATGGTGACTACCCTCACCTTCGTTGTTACCAGCTACACCCTTTTCTTGTGAAGGAGGTGGAGAAGGCGTAGCAGTGTGAGGAGGAGGAGTGGGTTGTCGGTTCCCGGGCCTAGGACCCCTCAACGTCCTCAACTCAGTCATCATTGCAGCCATGGCAGTGCGCGCATCCTCATTAGTTTTCATTAAAATTTCATTGGCATGTCGACTAGCCGCCAATTCCCTTTGCATATCGACCATAGTAGCCGTCACAGGTTCAGGTTGACCACCTGTTGCCCCACGACCACTTCTGGGCCTAACAAGAGCAGCCAAAACAGGTTCTGGCTGAGCATCAGTGTTTGATGGTCCGGGGTTGTTTCGGTGCCTCGTCATGTCACTACACATGTTACACAAAGAAGTGAGTTGATCAGGCCCACACTTAGTGATCACAAATGCAATAATCATACAGAGTACTAAAACAACTATAAAGCATCGAACACTAAGCATACTCAACAATAGCTAACAGTTATTCCCTACGAAACTGCTCTAATACCATAAAATGTAACACTCCGTTCTAGAACCGGTTTGTTAACATCGCATTATGATATTAAGCGCAGTTACAATCACAAGGGTTCAATTAAAATCCGGATAAAGCTCACTCTCTACTTCTTTCATGTTAACTTTATATTTTTCAGGAGTATAGCGTATGATGCAAAATTATGTCTTTTAAAAGAAAACACATTCCTATTATGTGTTTAGCTGTTCTAAGTTAGAGTTTATCTATGTACTTTTTTTAATCTATATAGTCATTGGTAGTTAACTGTGCTTGATTAAATCGAGATGATTGTTAAGTGTGCATGCTCTTTGTAAGTTACGTTTCTCTTCCTCATATTACTTGCTCCCCACAACATCTTTCGATATTGTTTTTTCTGCTAGACTACAACGGACCACAACAAGGATAAACAAATGCCAGATACCATTGAAAAGAAAAGTCAACAAGCATGTCAAGAACGAAAGTGACTAATGATATGTAATAGGTTGTTATACAAATAATTAATTATTAAATGACTTGACCATTTTACTCCAAGCATACTGACTTGCCTTATCTTTTCGAGATTTGTGAAGCGAAAATACCACGTCAAATTAGAGCAACCAAAATATTTGTGATGCTATAGCTACTTAGTGGCATCATTGCCATCTCGAGATAATTCAAGGATTTGGTCCCAAGACCTAATAAAAAAACTATGTTATGTTTAATGATATCATCAGAAGCCAAAGTGACATATCTTTATAGAGACAACGCAGAATCCACAAACGACATTAACGATGAAATAACATTATGAACCTAATCCTTGTCAAAAGGGTAATGACTAGACCATTAGAATAGGAATCCAGAACCAGATGATAATAAATCGAGATTTTATCTTATATTCTTCTTGGAGTATGACAGCTGTATTACTGTAATGCCATAACTAAGTGACCATGATCCATCGTGTCATCACTGATTTGTGCACTACATAAGTCAACGCTAAGAGTCCTATTTAATGATTCAAAACCATTTCTTTCTGGAGAAAAGCATCAATCATGTATTCCAGAATATGTACATCCTCAATCTTATTAGCAAATTATAGAGCTATGAAAGGCTGTTTGGCCATAGAAATTACATATAAAATAAGATTGGGCCAGATTACAAAAGCTTGACACAGTATGCAGGTATCCATTGATAATTTGAAAGCTCCCAAAACTAGGCATGGCAGAATGGTACAACGAAAAAAAATTCTAGCCACTTTTGCTGAGGGAGCACCAGAATAAATTGATTAACATCATCAGAATGCCTCATTGTGATGCTACCGAATAGAGGCTTTCACCGACAGAAAAATAGTAGAATAACAGCCCAGATGAGTCCCATCTTCTGAACAAAGAGAAGAGAACCATAAGAACCACAATTGATTAAATTTTCCAAGAATAAAAAATGTGATTAAATCTTCAACCAAAATTAAAGTTTTCTTTTTGTAGGGAGGGGATGAAAAAAATTAACTATCCATCTGGACCTGAATGGTATTTAAACAAAAGCATAATGAATCATGAGATTTATAGCAGCAGGTTGCCCTTTCTTCTATCATATGGTAGTCATTGAAAAATATGAATATAAGAAAAGGAAAGAGATGTCTGACCTCCGGACGACAGGTTGAAAACACAATGGCAGAACTGCTGTGCAAAAATGTCAAACAAAACACCAGTCAACCAAAACCAAACCCTTCACTTGCCTCATGGATGGCAAGTAACAAACGTTCTTGAAGCTGTTCCTTAGAGGTATACTCAGGAAGGTCTAGTTGATTGAAGCTGAAGAGCAATTGGAAGAAAAGATAAGGATTAGGATGGTTGAAATTTAATGTGCAGAAATGTAATTTGTAGTAGGTGGTAACGTAAAATAATTACTCACCAAGTATGAGCTGATGGCAGTCGATCAGGAGCTCCATATGCCTTGTGAATCTGAAACCTTTGAGGACCAGATATGCCTTGCAAGGCCTTAAAACCCTCTAATGGAACCTGAAAAACAAGTTAAAAAGGCTACAGTTGTTACCAAGCACATTCAAAGGAGAATAAATACCTAAGGCACCAAACAGTCTTGTCATACTTGGAAAACTATAAATTTTGAAAGGGAAACAAGATGACATCCATAAAATTCATTGCAGATAATAAATTGACAACTTAAGAATGCATAACTTTGCAATGCAATCAATTATGTGTCTGTGTGTGTATGAGATTCCTTTTGTGCCCTTTGATTTTATAAGGGTACCAGTACCCTTAACACATGTAATTGAAATATTTACAGATAACAATTTGATTATTCCACTAAATCACCTTTGATGTCCCAGTCACAAATTGCAGTAATCTTGCCATGTCTTCTTTGTTGAAAGATTTGACCACTTCCCAAAACCATTGAACAACATTTGATGCCACTGTATAGCCTGTATACTCGGTGTTGGCCTTCAAGTCATCCACTGTAAGGAGAATGACACCAATCAGATGCTTCATAGGAGATTAAAACATACTGCATAATTTAATTAATGGTGAAACCAACTTACAATCAATTTCAGGAAGACCACTTATGAGTAGTTCAAGCTCTTTGTCATTAAATATAGATATAAGTTCTCCTGGTACCAATTCATTAAAACCTTCTAAAAAGGAATTGATTTGAGGGCGGATGGCATTTGTCAGAATATGGTCAGCAACAAGGTCAACATACTCATGCTTCGTTTCTTCTGTAACCCTTATGTTCCTTCCTCCGGGTTTAAGCTCATAGTCAGTGACCTGTGAAGTGTGAACAATTTTGGGAGGGATGGCCAAAGCAATGGAAAGGAGAATTCATAAGAATTTATCATGAGTAAATATATTTGAATTACCTCACTATTAAAGCCTTAACAAGATTTCACTAAAAAATGTAATTTTTTTAAGTTTATGTCCTAAGCAAGACATGATAGAACAAAATAAAATACTCATTTACCTCATTCTTCTCATAAAGTATGTGCTTTTCTTCATCAGCATCCATGCTAAATGTCAGGTCAGGAACATCACTAACATCATTCTGGTATGCACATAAAAAACAAAAATTAAACGAAAAGCTTTACATGTATAACAATAATATTAAGAACACACAAATAGAATGATATGGGCAAATTCAGCACACCATATCAGAAAGAACCAGATAGTATAAGCTTAAACTGCTTATACTATAACCAGTTATATAAGCTTATATCCGATGCGGTCATATCCATCATTTAGTCTCCAGATAACAATTTCTCGAATCACCAATTTATAAATCGATTGTTGCATAGTTCTGTAAGGTGTGGAAATGTGAGATAAGAGTATAATCTTGGGCTGTTAAAAGAACAGTTTTTAAAAAAATGAAACAAACCCATCTTGCCATCACATCCCCCCCAGTCACACTCTGTCCCTGTCACTGCCAAACAAGCTCCATAGCTCTCTGTCCTTCTCCAACCACAAACACACTTCCCCTACACATTATATTTTCCATTCAAAATAAGAATCATCATTATTCCATACCCTTTATTTATTTATTCATTTTTCCCATGCTTCCTGTGCCTAATAGCAGGTGGATAAATCAATCTACATCATTTTCAAAAAGAACAGATCTAATATAGCACCAAATCTTAAAAGCACAACATGAAAGTTCAACAAAATAATATAATGCTAAGAGTGGTTGACTTCTGGAAGCACACTGGTTTAAAAAAAAATTAGAAATAAATTAGATAGAGAAACAGCGAGGGTTCGAAAAAACTATACATCAAAAAGTTGCAGGATAAAAATGCAATAAAAAATTAAAAATGTTCAGGCAGAAATGGGGGTAAACCACCATCCCAAGGCCAGCGAAATGCCACAAGCCAAGTTATAGTGATACATACAAATCGCCTACCAAGGTGAATTGCTGGCAGCAAGAATCAAACCTAAACCTTACATCTTTGTGAGGTCTATTTATGTATTGTTCTTTCATTAAAATTGGTAAAATAAAACTAATTTTATGTGAGCTTGGTACTATTTTTTATTTTAATGGAATATTTCTCTTAGAACAGTAAATTTCTAGCACTATCCAGTCTTATAAAGTCAACCAAGAAAACACAGCATAAGATATTGCTATACATACTAGGAAGTTAAAGATTGATGCAACAACAACCACTGCATAATAAAAGCCTATCCAGTACCGGCACGTAACTTATGCTACCCTATCCCACAACCCTTATATATCCTATCTGGCCTTACGCTACATACAGTGTGCTGAATAGTGCCTCAAGGGAAAAGGGACAATAAAGTTGTAAAGATTCTGAATTAACACTCACCTCCAGCATCCATTTCAAATTTTTATAGTAATCAGGATCAACCGCTTCAATGTCATGGTATGTAACCTTAACACCAAGTATATGCTTATAGAAAGATCGGGTAAAGTAAACATCCAACAGTTGCCCGTCAAACAGAGCCTTCCCCACCTGCATGTAAGATCATAACAAATGTTAAAGAACCACTCAACCTAAAAGCATAAGATGTCATATGAGTTCCCAATGTGGCTTTCGTTATATATCTAAATCCAGCCCCATAAAAAAAAAGGAAAGGGGTGTGTGTGTGTGGAGACAAAATACAAACAACCGTTATATAACGCACCACTCGGCCCACAAACTTGAAGTATGAGAGATGTTCAGTCTGGTACACCGAGTTAGGGTTTGGCTGGAAAGTTGCATTGTTGCCCACCGTTGTGAAAAGTAAAGCACCCTTGTCAAATATGACCCTTGATAGTAGCTGATACCATTCTCTGGTGAGACCACCAGCATCAATACCCTCTTCACCTTGAAATTGCACATTTAATCGCCCCTTGAGATCTTGAGTAGGACGCATCCTTAACTGATTATATGAGTCCTCCAAAATGTAAGCCCGCCTTACACTTATACGCAGTGGCCCAGATAGGTGTTGGTCATGTTGTTGCCTGATTCTTGAGCGAAAATAGGCTCTCTTGTTATCAAAATCAATCAGCCGTGGTGCCTTGAGCATCATGGAAAGTGATTTCTCCAACAAAGCTGGATTCTGCCTAATGAAAGCATTTGAAAGTCGGCGATGCTTCTCAGCAAACCTTGTAAATGTAACAGCACCATCAAGCTTTCGCTGTGAATCTCCGCCAAATTTTACACTCATTGAAGCTGAACAACCAGTAGACTCCTTTACTTCTCTAGCAGTTACATTGCCATGCTCTTGCTGCATGATGGATTCATTTGCTTGTAGCTTTTCACACAAAACAAAGAAAGCCTCAATGAAAGGCAAGAGTCTTTGTGTCCCAGGAGGAAGAGGTGGTGAAGTAGAGGAACCTTGCAAATTCTCAGCTACATTTACGTTTGATACGTTAGGACAGAAAGAGCTCTGACCAAGCTGCATCTCAGCTGCACTTATACAATTACTCAGTTCCTGCCACAATGGCTCGAGTGCACTATTCAAATTCCAAATAGTTACTCCATCTTCATGCTGATCTTTGTCATTTTCGATACCCGTATCACCAGAAGTATTAAGTGAAGTAAGTGAACTTAAAGCTTGCAGCACACGTAGAATGGCTGCACCAGCCATAGAGCCAGCACTCAAGCCAAGCATATTTGTTTTCTGTAAGGTGACAAGCTCAGTGACAGCTGAACCTGTCAACGCATGAGCTGATTCTGAAAGCTCTATAGTAAAGAACTTCCTGTGGGAGGGAACAATGAGGGCCAACTTCTTCAGCACCTCACCAGCAAGCATATACATTTTATCCGAAAGCCTAAAAAAATATCAGATTAGTCTCTTTATTTCATCACAACTGAGAAAAATACTGACACAGAAAAGTGAACAAATGGGTGAGAATGTATGAAACCAAATTTTCAAAGTCACTCGTTAGTGATTGGCATACTTAAAGAAAGAAAAAATATGATACGGTTATGAACATTACCCTTCTCGACCAAGAAGACTGCAGAGATTCCGGAGATCAGATTGTGGCAGCTGCAAGAAGATATTGTACATATCTACATTCTTCTTCCCATCAGAATGACATAGATTGGTATCAGCATGCTTATCCTGTTGATTGGAGTCCAACTCCACTAAAGGAGGATCCTTCTCAGCATTACCTGAGGCTTCATTTGGGGTATTTTCCATTCCTTTTTCAGACTGAGATTCTAATTTTGATGCTGCAGTATCAACTACAACTTGAATCAGACCCATTACCTGCTCAAGATGAGCAGTGCTGCGTAAAAACAACGGTCGGTTCAAGAGCTTCAAAAAGAGGACTAGGGGAACATCTTCTGCATGAGTTCCAGAAAATTTCAGTGATGGTCCCCCTTCAATAACCTTCTCCTTCCCTTTCTCATTCATATGCCCTATAAATGTACTTGAAGAATTTGAAATAATTGATTGGTCAAAGTGAAACAACATTTTTGCAACAGCGGAATGATTTGTCGCCAAGTAAGTCAGAATCTCAAGAATTCGGCGAAACACGAGGGGAGGAAGACCTGCTATGAAGACATAATGGGAGTGATCAGCAAACAATAAACTCTAATATTGAGACAAACACATAAAGATTCTGTCCCACACTAAGAGCAAACATTACCATCCAACAATTGAGATCGTCCATAGACTGTATTTGAGTGGCAACCATAAAGCCTCTGGGAATTTAACATTGCTGGTCTATTTAAAGAGCTTTCAGCTTCCGGCTTAATCATATCAAGCAAAAGATAAATAAGAGTGGCCCTTGTAACACTATGTGCACATAAGTTTAACAAGAGCCTCTGCAGAAGGCCTTTTCCAAGGGGCTGACAAAAAGACCCAAAAAAAATTAGCAAATTATTATAATCAAATAGGTACTTATATCCACACACAAACAAAATATATATGTATGAACACTCACACCGAATCTTGTTAAAAAAATCTACAGCATAAACAGTAGTCACAATGTCCCAAACGATTGGGGAAAAATAAATGTGTTTTCATATCCAGCAAGAGAGGCTAGTATCTATGACTACCATCATAAAGAGAACCAAAGTTACCTGTGCCAGTCGTAGAAGCCGGATCAAAGCTTTCAATGCATTTGCATCAAGTAGTGGCTCACCTTCAATCTCCTTAACCTTCAAGCTATCTGTAAGAGCAGACCTCCTGCCTATTGTAACTCCAACACCACGATCCATCACAGGGCGCCGGTCAAATCCCAGGCCATTTCTTCGACTGTTTAGCCTGCTGCTCCCAAAAAGGCTGCGAGCTTGGTAATGACTCATTGCTCGGTCCCTCAATATTTGAGCTTCAGCAAGCAACGGGGATGGCAGCGCTGACAGAACTGCTTCAGAAGAAGTTAAAAGCACCTAGTATAGAGCAAAGGACGAGTATAACAATCCTGTCATTTTCACAAAATAGAAATTCCTCAATAAGTTGCAAAAAGGAAAAGTAAAGATTTAAACCTCTTCACGCAAATCAGCAGGAAAAGTAGCAATTATAGATGCATTATCCATGTCAACTGGCTGCCCTTCGGCCTGCTGCGCAACCCTTTGAGCTCTTTGTTGGGCCAAAACCTCGGCTTGAATGTCTGGAGGAAGAGCAGCTAAAAACTCAGGATCAATATCTTCTGCAGAAGGTGGTGCATAGGCCGGAGGTTGAACAGATTGAGCTTGCTGAGATGCCAGAACTTCTGCACGTAGATCTTCAGGAAGAGCCTCCAAAAATGTAGGGTCGATTGTATTGGTACCAGAAGCTTCATTATTTGCACTAGTTTGGTCAGCCTGAGTAGCATCTGGAGCAACCTCTGTGTTCTGAGTTGATAATGGCTCATCCCTCCTGTCTCCAGAGACAATTGGTTGCTCTGATTGATTTCCTTCGGCATCAACGCCACCCATATCAACATCAACACTGCCATAAATTGATGATGCATGGCAATCACCTGAATTAGGAGTTTCAAAACCAGAATCCACTAACTCAAGATTAGTAGGCTGTGCATCTGTGGTTGATGGTCCATTGCAGCCTATGGGCACAACTGGTACATTGTGGATGCTAGTAGGTACATCAGCAAGCATTTCACATTGTAGATCAGCATTAGAATTAATAGATGAGCTGACAAATGCCTGAGCTATCGCTACATTCTCATTAGGAGAGACATTTCCTTCAATTTCTGTGCAATCAAGACCATTTGACATGACGTTCAATGAAAGTGGCTGAACAGACATAGGCTCATTAGCTTGCAGGTGTTCACCTGTATTTCTAATACCAGAGTCTACATTTATCTCTTCCTCACAAGAAGCACCTTCAACTGAAAGGTTGACTTGCTGAGCTATGGTTCCATTACCATTTTCTTGTTCCTGACCTTCAGTCAATATTGGACCATCATGAGATGGAAGAGCATCAGATTGCTTCTCTTGTTCTCCAGAATTGTGTAGCTGCTGTTCAACTGGATTGCTTGCAGGAGCAATGCTACCCAATTGAGCTAAAAATTGTTCCTCCACTGCTTGCGCAATGGCAGCTGCTTGAGCTCCTCCTTGTGATTGGCCATCATCAGTCCACCTACCATTACCTAACACTCTTCTTCCAGGTAGGTGCAATGAACCCATACCCACAGAATAATCTGTCAGAGGTGGAGGTGCTGCACCACCCAGACGGTCTCCAAACAGACTACTTGGCACATGATCATATGGAAGAATAGGTGCATCAAACATGTAGAAATGGGCCACATCAAGATTCCCAGATGACAGAGTTTCTGAATCCCTGGATGCAGAATTACCACCTGCTGACCACATTGAGACAAAATCGCCAGATGGTGGTGGCCTTACAAGGAGAGGATGTTGAAATCCATTTACTTCAGCAGCAGATCTTTCAAAAGAAGACCTACCTACCTGACGGCGACGTTCAAAAGTCTGAAGACGAAAAAGGTCATCCACATTAACCCCTTCAAAAGGTTCAGCAGCCACATCTATAAGGCCACCTGTAGTTCCAGGTTGCCCAAGTATTTGCAAGTGATCCAAGCCATCAAGAGCTTCCCTCCACCTCACCTCTATAACACGATTCTCATGAAAATCATCATCGTCTTCATCAATCATCTCATCATTGTATTCATCTCCCAAGCCAGTATCATCATGATCCTCCACATCAGTATCAGCCAAGGACATCATGCCGCCACCATCTTCTGCTATATCCTCGTCTTCATCCTCTCCCTCATCATCATCCTCATCATCATCACCATCATCACCCATATCATCATCTTCATCACCCATGTCATCATCTGCCCTATTCTCGACATGAAAAGTCATCTCAATTTGATCTGGGTTGTGCAAGACACCACCCTCTCCAATCTCTTCACGCATAAAGTCCATTCCAAGTTCCATTGCTGGGTTTTGAGCCATCATATCACCTTCTTCTACTCTCATATCCTGTTCCACTGATTGATTTGGATTATCAGTATGATCATCACCTTGAGAAGTTCCTTGATCATGTTGTGCATTATTCATTGTATGTCTGAGTGCTTCTTGATTGCTTGCATTCTGATCCTGTGTCACTGCTTCAGCTGCACATGGCGTTGCTATTTGATCATCAGATCTATCGTTTAAACCAGCAGATCTTCTCTTTTCAGTCCCATCAGATTTAAAGATTTGCTCACTGGCATTAGCAGCTCTTGTAAGGCCTTCTAAACCTTTGAGAATGAGATTCACAATTTTGGGTGCATCAGGATGATCCAAATCAACCACTTGCAGGATGCTAGTTAGACACTGAATGATCCCACCATCTATCATACTTTTTGCAATGTCAGGTGAATATCCAGAACCAGGTAGGCTACCGGATGATGAATTTTTTGACAAAATAGAATATACTAGGTCAACGAAAGTAAAAAGCCTTTTGTCTGGCAATAAGCTGCTTTTCATTGAATTGCTCTCCAAAATTGAAAAAGACATCAATTCTTTGACAAGTTCATTTGTAACACGCTTGCGCCCTTCACCAGACCTACCACACAAAACTACCAGGAACCATGAAGCCTTTTCAGACAACTTACCTCTCCAATCATCAGGTCCTGCAGATTTGTCAACGGAGAGCGGTAGCAACCGATGTAATACATGATGGATAATACCACTATGTCCAGATGGTTGATTAGATCCACGAAACTGACACATTTCAGAATCACGTCTGAGTATGACACCTACTGCATGTCCATACATTAGAAGAATGTCACTCAATAACTTCAGGATAAAAGTCACCTTCACCAGTCCTGTAGACCTTTCAGATTCAGGCTCTAATATCCCTGTCTCTTCAACCTTTGATTTACCCTTCACCTTCATGGTAGGTTCATCTATATCCATGAAATTTGAGTCACACTCAGAGTCTTCCTGGCCTTTCATGGGTGGGTACTTAAGCACAATCTCAATAAGCTGATCAATTACTTGAGTGAGATTAACAGGAACCTTTTTGTGGCTTTTTAAACATTTACCTGATCCATCATGTGACTTGCTTTCAGGTATCCGGACACATTCATTTGAAGATAACCCAACCTCAACACTTGATAATTTTGATTTTTCCTTTTCTTTCTCCTTTGATAAAACAACTACTGTCCTTCCCCCAGATGTCTCTAACTGACAAACTGCAGCTGCAGCTTTCATGAAAACCATAGGATCCCTAGAAATAACAGGTGCCAATGATGTCAAAAATGACCGAGGAGAGACACGCCCTGAATGGCGGTTTCCACTTAAAGTTTGCCGTATCTCCAACTCCATCGCTGTTTGTAGTGTTTGAGGATCTTCAAGGAGATGCCGCACTATAGCTGATACAACAGTGTCATACCCAGGGAAAAAGCAATTTCTTGGAACACTAAAAAGAGCAGCCAGACCTCCATTTTCGAGAAACTGCAAAGCTAAAGCATGTGTTTTTGTTAACCGAGCACATAACTGCAGAACAGCCTGCATGACCACAGCAGGGACATGCTGTTTGATCAAATCACATGCAACATCCAGCAACTTATGACTCTCATCAATAGTTGCAAAGCCAGTAGATTTCCCCAGTACATTCTCAAAAGCCATATCAGATTCTTTCTCATTCTTGCTTGAATTTTTTTCCTTCTGTAAAACTGTACCTGGAAATTGCAGGGAACCATGCTCCCCAGATGAATCAGGCAGAGAACCAGTTTGGGTTCCTTCCGTATTTTCAGTTTTTGGCCTTGACTGCAGCATTTGATCCAATATAAGAAGTAAAGCACTAAGGCATTTATGGACTGGTACTTCTTTCCCCAACTCCTGTCTGCCTTTGAAGTTTGACAAGATATCTATGATGGTAGATATAATGCCATTCTGAGCAGCAATTTCCCGTGTACTTCCATCCTCAAAAAGATGTAGTGCTATAATATGTGCTAACACACCCAATGCAGAATTATCCTTCGAAAAGTCCAATGGACAAAGTTTAAGTTGCTGCAGAAGATAAGATATTACTTTCGGACGATCATCACCTTTGTTCTGACTGCAAAGTGTTACTAGCAAATCTGTTAACTGAAAGGCCACTGAATCACTACTCTGAAACAGCTTCACAGATGCAGCAAGTATATCATCAACTGGAGGTTTCTTCATATGTCCCTCTTCAGTTAGCACATCTATAGTCTTCTCACCACTATCAACTTTAGTAGTTTCAGAACTACTTCCTAGGGACAAAGCAAGTGCCCGTGCAAGTTCATCATCCTCCTGGACAGGATCTTCAGCATGACTGAACAGCCACTCCATGGCCATTTCAACACTATTTGTTTCAACTCTTCTCAGTGCTTCCTCAGCCCTTGCCCTTGAAAAACCCATCTCAACAATAGTGGCAATGGTTGCCTCATCAGGTGGTGGAGGCATGAAACGTTGGTTTGTGCTTCCCACAATGTTACTACGATTTCGCTTCACATCTCCAACACCAGAGTATACATGTGTAACAAGTGAAATAATAGATGCAATGAAACCAGGACTACAATTACAAAACATGGGATGATTCCAGACCGGAAGAATCACATCCAGAACCTGCGATTGCAGCATACGAACAAAAACTTCTGGATCTCTAGGAACTGGAAAGAGTCCAATTGACAGACCAACTGCAACTGGTTGAACAAGAAGCTCTGCCTGAGATGCTGAGGTTGGGGACAAAAGTAGAGAAGAATTTACAAAATACTCAAGCAAACGACTGTAGCTTTGTAATGTATCAAGTAGCCATATGTTATGGGACAGTTTACCTCCTTCCCCTTTCTTTCCAATATCATTATCTGACGATGGAAAAGAGTATGGAAGCGTCCATAGCAACTGACTAGTAGCTTCAAATGTTGTAAGTAGCTCTTTAAATGTTCCATGGACATAAAAATTATTAACCATGGCTGTATAACAACTCCGACGCCTGCTATCAAATGTGAGAGCTGCCATATCATCCACAACCTTCCCAAGATATCTACATTTTACAGAAAGTGACATTTCAAGACCAGCGTTAGTAGAGTGCCCAGAAAAACTAAGAGCCTCAAGAAAGTTTGTAGCTAAAACAGTTCCAAGAGTCTTTGAAGCTGAGCTAAGTGACCCTGAGTCAGCTCTACGACGATTTGGCGAAGTGAATCCCTTTACAAGAGCAGTGAAGAAAGAGCGCAAAGTTGAAGCCAGCTTGTTAAGAATCTCTAAAACAAGAACGTCAGGACTTTTCTTTTTCAAATCTTGGGATAAAGGTGTCTCCGGTGCACTAGAAGACGCTTCAGAATCAATGTTTAAAGCTTCCAAGTGACGACCAGTCCGTCCACCTCGTATGCGGGATAACCCATGCCGACTACGACGGTGCAAACTTTCTCCAGAACGAACTACAGAAAGGAACTCACGTTCTCCACTCCACAGGGAATGTGAACCATTCCTAACAAAAAATGGGTTTGTGTATCTCAATGTCTGAATATTTGTATCATCATCACTCTCTCTTTCAACAGCAGTAGATGGAGGTGCCTGTGAAATCTCAGGTTCTTGATCAGTATTCTTCTTTTCCTCAGCCTTGGAATCATTACACAAAGATATTTGCCAAATTATTTCTTTGTACGTTCTCCCGATATCTTTCAATACATCAGCATCAGAAGTGCTTAGTTCAGAGACGACAGTAGTTGTTCCCTTCAACAAAAATACAGAAAGAGTTAAGACACCTTCAAGGCTAGAAAGATATTTCAACACCTTTGTCTGCCTTGCAGATTCAACTAGAGCAAGCTGAGTCCCTCCCACCAAATCTAAAAGTTCATTGGTAGATTTCAGATGTTCCCTCAAGAAGGAGCATACAGCCCGAGCAAGAGAAACATAATGCTGTGGAGAGAAGTTTTTGAAGGCAACGGATATGCTCTGCCCAACAGAAACAGAAGGAGGCATTAAAGGCAAGGTAAATAACTGGAGAATAGCTTCAATCCCTTTTTTCTCAACAAATATTCGACATGTATCAGCATTCTGAAGAATTGTCTCAAGCAGTCGAGCAACATTGTTTACACAATCTGGAAGAAATGACTCAACATTCATTATTGGTGCATCAGGAGATGGCTCAACAATCTGCTCCGTGTCATCTGCCTTGGATGACTCATTACTATCAGGCAAGATCAAAATCTTGTCCTCGCCATCCATTTCCATTGGAACAGAGGTTGAAGAGCAAGGATCAGGACACGCAGACGAGGGATCCACTGCAGAACCAATTTTTGAGATAGTTTCCAGAATCTCAACTAACATATCCACTCCAGACCCACGTAATGAAGAAGCATGGCGCATTAATTCATCCAGTCCACCAGACAAAGATGCAGGTGTGTCCCCTGCAAGAGCGCGCAAATATGTTCTAGAAGTGAACACTTTAACAAAACACCTCAAAGAATTCCTATCTTTCACAGCCTGGAGGCCATTACTATTTAAACATAGGGCATCCAAACACTGAGGGATGCATGTAATGGCTTCTGCGGAGTTGAGAACATCATCCATTATAGCATCCAAGAAGGCAGATGGAAGACCAGTTGCATCTAACACAGGAAAACAAGTAGGATCATTTTGCATTAAGTCACTCATGACAGTAGCTGCAAGCGAGAAAACTCCACCACCAAAATCTTTCGCTCTTCTAAATATTATACATAAGCAACGAGGCAGTACATTCTCTTCAGATCCGTAAATACGAGCAGTATTTCCAGAAGCATAAATTCCAAGAGATATAGCACGCAATAAAGCTTTCATCAACAATCGCCGGTGATATGAAATTAATGGTTCAGAATACAATGGCTGCATGTCATCTAACCCAGTTGAAGAACCTCCAACCATTTGTACACTCCTCGCACTAGACTCAGAATTCTCATCTGGCTGCTTTCCACCATTTTCTACATTGGAGACTTCAATCTTTAGGCGAGAGATGGCATCATCTAAACCTCCCAAATCTCTGAACAATGCAGCAGCTGGATTACTGTAATCCATAAAAGCTTCTAAAATGCGCACAGATTTTTCAACCAGATGCAAGTGCTGAGGATTTGTATCTTTAAGGAGAGGTAGCAGAGTAGGAATAAATCCTGCTTCACGCATGGCAGAGCACCCAGACGATGATGAAACCAACACCGTAACAAGAGATAATAGAGCTTCTGCAAAATGAACTGACCACTTTGAGGTATCACTAATGACAGAGTCAATGGCTTTCTGCATCAGGCTAGATAGAATGCCACGATGCCCCCCCGATGTAACCGCAGTCAATACTGAAGGTTGACGACGATCTTGGCAAAGAGCAGTTAATGAATGCAAACATAAAACCCGAATTTTTTCCAAACCTGCATCTTCATAGCTCAGCAATGATACCAATTCATTGATAAATCCAGGCTCAGCATTGAAGAATGAGACCAGATCATCAGCATCAGCACATGCTTGAATCAGAACTATGAAAGCATACAAGTGAATGCATGTATACTGCTGTCTAGAAGCCAAAGAACCAAAAGCCCTAGCAAACCGCAATCTTGTCAATAAAGAAAATCTTAAACTGGCAGGGACCTTATATTCTGTGACTAACTTATGCAAAAGCTCAAGATCAGTTTCCACACATTTGTTTATGTCACATAAGTGAATAATTTGCAACCCTTGGACCGAGGTTTCAGCCAATTTGATGTCACTTTCTGACTCATTTACTGCATAAAACTCAAAATGAAGGGTACAACCCAATTCATAAGCGACAGGGTCACAGCCAATAGGCGCAGCCGATGCAATTAATCCAAGTCCCTCTTCCTTTCCACCCCATCCTTGTGCAAGAGCATACAATTTTGAATTCAAAGAAGCATCTCTTATGGAGTATTTTCCAACTGTTTTCTTCAAAAAGGTAGCCAAAGTGTCCAGGCTAGCCTCAACCACATCCGGATCAGTAGAAGCAAGCAAAGCTGAAAGATGTTGCTGCAGATTCAAAGAAACCATACAAAGTATCAATGCTGGGGCATGAAAGAGTGAATAAGATATATATAGCTAATGGTAAGACATTTCAAAGTAAATAAAATTAGAAAAAATAAATATTCCAGATCACCAACAAAAAGAGAACAAGGAAAATTAGATACACACATCCAGACACACAAAATCAATAAGCCTACCTTAGCTCTCATCTTATTAAGTTGACCAATGTGAAAAAAGATGATTGTAGGAAAGATGTCATACCTCATACGAACTATAGAAATGCTTATTAGTGCAATTATCCAAAATTATTCTAATGACACGAAGAATTTGAAGAACAGCTTCTGTAGGGAAGGGAGGATCCGAGTCCAAAAAATCACCATCAATCTGCAGATCCTTCCTTGATTTTACATACTTCTCAAAGTATGAATCAAAATGGTTAAAAAGATCAACCCAGTGATGAAAATCTCCCTGTGCAGAGAAAAGAAATACCAATTAATCAAACATATCCAAACAAATATATTTTAGTAATGTAAGAAGAAAAGGACATAAAGGCACCTTATCATACTCCCAAACAAAACCTTTCAAAGGTTCTTCTATCTTCTCAAGCGGAACAGAAGTAACACAATTGATGAAGCATCTAATTTTTGGAGGCTGTGACAAGTCAAAGACAAAGGCAGTCCTTACTATATTTTAATTGATCAATCAACATGTTCATATCATATTGCCATTTGACATAATTAAAAAAAAAACTAAACCAATGACTTTAAAGAGCGCACAACATATCTTTAAACTAATAATCAAATTAAAATATGAAACAGCACAAATAATAATAAATTAAGCACATAACCATATACTAACCACTGGAAACTGATTTCTAGCTGAAAATAAACACTTTGAGAAAAGACCCAACTCACAGGGAAATGCTGAACATTGCATTGACAATATGAAAGTTTGGTCAACATAGAAATGAGATTAAATAATAAAATAACAATATGCATCTACAACAACAAAGCCTTACCCCGCTAGTTGGAGTCGGCTACAATAATCAAACAATGCCATTGGCTGGGATATCAATTGGATCTAGACCCGATGGGTATCCACAAAAATTACCCGCAATCAGCAGGGCCATTACACATCAAATGGATCTAGGTCCAAATGGATGTAGGTCTAGGTACTATAGTACCCACCTCGGCCATACTTACACCTATATATATTATGATAATCACATTTAAATATTTTTTGAATTGAGTTAGAAGTTGAACTTTTAATTAATGCATTTTCTTTTATTGAATTTTCATAGTTAATTTTAGTATTGAGATAGTGTCTTGAGTACCAATTTGTCAAAAATACACATGAAAAGGAAAGCCAATTCCATTTAACTAAAACACGGGTAATGGGCCTAGGTCCGGGTATATCGGTACCCATTGGGTATGGCTATGGGCATTAAAGTTGCTACTTGCTACCTGTGTAATTATGGGTCTAGGTATGGGTCCTTTTCCTAGATGCAGGTATGGGAACAGATACTCTAGTACCCTACCCATTGACATCCCATTAGAATCTATCAAAAAACCAAAAATTGAGATAAAACAAATAGAAGCAAAAAAAGTAATAACATCACATATTGTCATCTTTGAAAGTGTCAAATTACCGAAAGGTACATGTATAAAATATATATATATCAATTCCCATAAAGGACATTTGTAATTATGATGCATTGGGAATTGCAAAACTGGAAATTGATGCGGAGGGGAAAAAACTCACCTCTCATTTTGCAACATATAATCACATATGGAAGTGAATATAAAGGACAAATCAAACAAGAACCAACTCAAAATCAGAAACTACAAAGCTTATTGATCTTTGAAAAATTGTAGTGCATGCTATAAACACAAGGAAAGCAACCACCCCATATGAGTCGGCAGATGTTGAGTCCATCAGTTATTAAAAACAGCAATTCAGATAATGCTAAAGCCATCAGTTGACAAAGTGTAGTACATATTATAAAACAAGTTAAGCAACACCCTAAAGTTTATGCATGGTTGCGTTTCACCGGGATAATTTTGATGTATAAATTACAGCATACAGATTTCATGCTATGACTGGGTTGTCAAGTCAATCCCCCATTAATTTCAATGCAAAAGAAAACAATAGCAAGATTCCACGAATCCATGGGACAAAGAATGAGTAAGTCAGGCCCAATGAGAGAATCATCACACCAATTGACCGATATCACATTGCAAGCAAAAGTATATAATGACTTCTTTTCTCTGCACTCACTACGAATTTTAAAATAATAACAATAATAATAATAATATCCTTTGAGCAGGAAAACTCTTCTTCTAAACTTAATCAATTAGATGACCAAACATTCATGATAATACTCATTAACTATCCACGAAGTAGATCATACATAACGCGAATGGAAAAGCCATTACGATTCCAGTAAGTATTCAACCATTACATAGCGAATACAACTTAAAAAAGCAAAAATCATGCCAAAATATCTTCGCTTTCCAACTACAAAAGTAAACATCAAAAGTTCCGATCAAGAAGCAAAGCAAAAACGCAGATACCAATTTGCCCTTGAATCAGTAGAATAAAAAAAAAAAAAAAACTGAAAAAAATAAATAAAAAAAGAGCAAAGTATAATAATCATCAGAATCACTCTCTAGAACAGTTGCAACCCCCAAAAAAAAAAACAGCAAAACAAATTTAAAAAAAAAAAAGGAACACCATAAACCCCAATAACGAAACACTAAATTGAAAAAATAATCATAATATTGATCAAAAATTAAAAATATCGTTGGATGAATAAACAATCAGATAACAACATCGAAGAAAAAAAACTAACCACTTCGAGTGCCCGCTTCCTCTTCAACTTCATATTGGAACTGAGAGCATCGCAGGAATCAGAGAAAAAGATTCAGCGACTCGATCAATTCCCGCAACCAACAATCGAGAATTGATCCTCCAATCAGACGGAAAAATCCTAATTCTTCAATGGAATGAGAAAATTGAAGTGAAAGTTGAAAGTAGAGAGAGAAACAAAGAGAGAGAGAAAGAGAGGATTGGAGAAAGAAAACCCAACTGAGGGAAGAAGCTGCAAAGAATAGCGTGGTTTACAATTCCAATAGGCCAATATATATTGGAGAGAAAAAAAAAATAGCATAGTAAAAAAGAAAATATTTTTTCCCTAAAATATTTCTTTTTCTTTATTTGTTTATTTTTTTTTTCTCTATTTCTTAAAAACAGATGCTTTAAAATATAATATGAAAGACAGCAGGAAATATCATTAATTTTGTTAAAAAATATTCTCTTTTCCTAAATATTCCTTTTTCTATGTTGTATGTTATTTGAGAGTGGATTATCTTATATGTTAGTTAATATTATCACATTATATAAGATAAGATGATTTTAACCATGGATAAATCAACAATGATAATCTTATCGTTTCCTATTTTATATTTTTTTTCTCTCTTATTCTCTGTCATTGTACTCCCACATTTAAACAATACATAAAAGGGATTCATTCTATCTTATTCTTCTTTTTCATTTCTATTTCATAAATACATGTTTTATTATATTTAATTTTCAAACTTTCAGAATCTATTAGTTAAACGAAAGTTTTGAAAGTTTTTCTTAAAAAAAAAAATTTCAAAGTGTTTTTCTCTTTTTATTTAGTATGACTTAGGGAAAAACTAATCCGCACAAGCTGTAGAGATTGAGATCACCGAAGTAGGTTTTGTCTCATATTCTCTTTTTTATATATAAAAATTAGGGCTAAGTGTTTATTATTTTAAATGATATAACTTTGTGTAATTTTTTATGAAACTACGTCACTTTTTAGGTATTTTTGGCATTTTTTATAATCTTTTATTTTTTTATAAAATTAGGAGAGAGAAAAGTAGATGAGAGAAAATACAAAAAAAATACCAAGACAACATAGTTTTATTAAAAATCACACAAAATTGTGTTATTTAAATTGACAAACGCGTTTTCCAAAATTTAATATTTGAGAAACAAAATTGTTAACATGTTTTTTGAGAAAGGAAGGAATTGCTTTTTTTTTCCAACGACAGAATAATAATTTTGTTACTAATATAATTTGCTGAAAAGAGTAAAAGAGTTTGATATAAATTCCGGTAAACTTATTTCCAAAAAACAAAATTTGTAATGGACATTAAATGTATAAGATTTTAAATAAGTAAACATATTATTATAATTTAATAAATATTTAAATTGAGATAGAATATTGTTAGATTGTTTGATAAAATATAAGAAAATCTAATATCAAACAACCAAATTTTTAATGATTACGAAACCGCTAATTTAAGATTTTCAATAATAAAAACATTAATTAAAATAACATGTATATTTTCTAAGTTCGGCGTTATAGTATTTAAAGCTGTTTAAATTTGACATTTACATTTATATTGATATAGAGTATTCACTGTTGTTTGGGAATGCAAAAAAACAATAAAGTATTTTTCTGAAAGCTTTGACATCTTTTAATAGAAGCAAAGTTAACTTTATTTTAACTCTTTTTTACTAAAAAGCCATTTTTATGATTGATTTAGCTGCAAATGCATTAATTTATTACTTTCCTAAGTTTATATATCTCAAATAGTTACGAATATAATGTATAAAAACTTAAAGCCATTTTTAAAAGGATAAAATATGGCAGCTATTTAATATAGGGATTCATATTTAATATTGGAGATAAATTTATTTCTAATATATTTATAAAAGTGTGTGAGCCCTATATGAAGTCATGAGAAGAGAAAAAATTTAAAAAATATATGTTCAATGCACTTTTATGTATATATAAATAATAAAATTATCTTATATAATATGAGAAACACTAATCCTCTAACGTAAAATACACAATCCTTTTACAATGCTAAACATAAATGATTTGTTGTTTCGTCATTTCAAAATTTAAAAAAAAAAATCATTTCAAAACATTCAAAAAAAATTGAAAATTATTTCAATGTTATCTTTTACAACTTTAGCATATGCTAACTTGGAACGTGCATGCTAAGGAAATGTAGATGCCAGTCACATTGAATAAAGGAAAGCGCAGGGAGCTTCTTGCGGTTTAACAAATTACGTTAATGTTCGTTGGATGATCTTTTAAAAAAATGATTTTTTATGCATTATTTTTTTAAAAAAAAAATTCTAAAAGATAAAATTATTTTACGTTTTAATTTATGATCTGAAAATTATTTTTATATAAAAAATTATTTGGATATTAAAATAAAAAAACACTTTTATAAATAAAATTACAATAAAGGAAATATAAAATAACATGATTGTGGGATAAAAAGAGATAAAATAGGTATGATAGGACGAGGTTAAAATTGTATTTTAAAATTTTATATTATCTTATTTCTAAATAAAAAATTATATTATTTGTTAACTTCTGTTTTTTTCAAAAACAAGCAACTACTGGCTAAAAAAAAGCAGCATTTTAACTTTTATTTTAAATTTTTCTTTTTTAAAAAATTATTATCCAAATATCTAAAAATTCTTAAAATAATTTTTATTTTTTAAAAAAGTAACTTTTTTAGGAATAAAAGTTCATCCAAACAGGTATAAGAAGTGTGCTTTTTTTATTTTGTGTTTGTTTTAAATTCTTATCGCAGATAATATACACACAATAATATTATAATAAAAATAAATCTGTGAAGAAATAAAAAAATACTTTTTATATTGTCACAATAATTAAAAATATCATGTACTATCTTAAGTATATCTTAAAATAATTTGGAATTCCATTGATCATATTTTTATAATTTATTTCCTTATTTTAGAGTCTCCTGATTGGTATAAAGAGGAATTTACGATTTACCTTTTATTTCACATCAATTTCATAACATATCACTATATCAGCATATAATATTATTTAATTTTCTCTCTTTTTTCCTTATTTATGCCTAGATCCTATAATTTCAATAAATAGAGAATAAATTAATAACATATAACAAAAAATTTAAAAAAAATCAAAAATTGATCATGAGATAATTTCAAAAAGATATATTCCAATCTTTCAAATTAAAAGAATTTCACAAAGAAATAATTTTTCTGAGAAAGTAAATTATCAAAATATTTTTTCCTTTTCTTTTATTTTTATGTTTTCCTTTTTAGACTATATATGTGGAAAAAAGTTAATAACGGAAATTTCAAAACCACTGACAAATATTCTCTAGTAGATTATGTTACTTCTCTCAAAAAAATTATATTAACCCTAAAAAAGTTATCCGAACTAAGGAAAAGGAAAAGGAAAAAATTATATTAACCCTAAAAAAAGTTATCCGAACTAATCATAATGTTTAATTGTATCTTTTCATAGTATAAAGTATAAACCAAAGAAAAAATGCACCATTCACAATGGAAAAGGAAGGATTAAAAACTACAATAAAAAAAATAATACTAATGAAAACTAACCATCCTTTTAAACCGCCATTCCAATTGGATCTTCCTTATCAGCGAAGCAAAAGCTTCTTAGATGTCTTGACTCTTGAGTCTTGAGTCCTGCAGCAACTTTATTCGACCCTTCTTGACAAGACATTGATTCTTCTTTCTTTTTTTATTCTTTTTTTTTTTTTTTGATAAACTCTTTTTTTATTCTTCTTAACAATAGTGACAATTTGCATAATTTAACAAATCAGACTTTCTCTTTCTTGATTTGATCTAGTTAAACAAAAAGTAATCTCAATCTATGGAGTCTCTAACTTGAATAAATTCAGCCTCTTAGGGTTTTCAATTTTAAATTTAAACACAATTGCGTATAAATATTTAAAATTAAATAACAATAAATCATATTTGAATTTAAAATCAATTCTCACATGGTATCTTAAGTTTCAAAATTTATTGTCAAAGCACAGTTGGTTCCTTGGCGCTGAGTTAGTGGGGTTGGACATGTGTTCGATTCCCGCTGAATGCATTCTTGGGGAGGGGGCTGAACCTTTAGCCATCACTGACCCCCGCACTCCGGATTAGTCTCATAGCCGGCTCAAAGAGTCGAAGCTTGTGGAGATACCGGAGGGAGCCAACTCGCCTCAAAGAGCTAATTAGGGTTGGGTAACTCAAAAAAAAAAAATTTATTGTTAAAGCAAGGGTTGTGTTTTGACTGTTTTCTCCTTTCAATAGAATATACATAAATAAGAATTAATACAATAATAAATTAGTAATAGCCACGAAATACAAAATTTAAATATTATTTTTAAATTGTCTTTTAATAATTACGGCTTTTTTAAAACATACAATGCAAAAACTATGAGAAGCTTTTGAATTTAAAAACAAAACTCCAAGAATTTCGCATGGAAATTTTTGTGAATAATTATAGTGTAAATAATATTTTATTATTATTTTTATCATTTACGTAGTTATATTTTCCATATAAACAAAGGTTGGGAGAATCATTAATCGTTGCTTCAAAATTTAGAAAAATCAAGAAGTAAAGGGTCTTGAGAAATTTTAGAGAAAACTCTACCAATAAAGATGGAGAAAAAAAAAATTGAAAGTGGGGGAGAAAAAATAAAATGTGGATAATTTCTTTATTTCTTCTAAAATATAAACCCCAAGAAAATGTTATTTTCTCATCTTGTTTTATTTTTCTTCTTCTTCCCCTAATCGGTCCTTATATATTTGTCGATTTATGATTTAGTAATTTATTTTTCTATAATTTATGTTATTGCATACAATAATTATATGTTTATGTATATATATTTTAGTTTATATTCAAAGAAATTTAAAATTTTATAATTTATAATTATTGTATATGTGTATACTAACATATACGTGAATAGTACTATATATGTAATAAATATTGTACAGGTATATATTTAACCAGAAAAATATTTCTGCAGTTAATGCAGATAAGTTATCTGCATTTACTTTCAAAACGACGTCGTTTTGGAATTGAAAGATTAAAAAATTATAATTATAAAGACTATAATAATCCTGAAATAAATTAAAATTACAAAAATATCATGATTTCCGCCCAAAATGACGTCGTATTGGGCTTATTGCAGATAAGTTATCTGCAGTAACTGCAGAAAAAATGAACCCATATTTAATTGATGATTTGCATTTCTACATGTTATTATATTGTTATGTTATTTTTAAATTTTTATCTAAATTACCACAATAAATTTTGAATGGTAAATTTTGTATAATAAAAATTATTATAACTTATATTTTTCAAGATTTATTGTGGCGACGTGATTGTTTTTACTTTTATTATGATGTCAGATTTAAGTAATGGTATCTAAATTACAATTTATTTTTATGGGATCCTTTTAGAGATAATCTAAATATGTGCTTAATCAAGTAATTGAGTTTCTTGAGTAAATGAACAAATTTCTTAAACAAGATGAGGTAGGGGGATGCCCTTGAAAGTAAATTTTTTTTTATAAATGTAAACATCTATGCTTATGAAAATGTCTTGGTAGAGAATGTCATGTATATTTGTGATGTCAGACTATTTAAAAATATTATGATATTAACATTATTCAATTAAAATCATGGAGGATTTTTCGATACTAAGTTATGGCTGAAAACACTATATTTTTGCTAAAAAAAATATTGTTATCTTCACTAAAATAAATATCTCATTAAGTGCGTGTTTTCAAATATAGAGACAGTGGCTGAGCCACATTGGGACAGGGATGGGCCTTGGCCCATGCTAAATTTCAAAAATTAGCCACGGTTTCGACGTGGGTAAAGAAACGTGGATAGTTTGCAGACTTATTTTCAAAACATTAGCCACGTTTTAGCTTGGCTAAATAACCGTGACCCGGACTAAATTTTTTGAACCCAGGCTAGGTTGTTATGCTAGCTGTAAGAACCTGCACCGTTAATTAAGGAAATTAATTAATTAATGATGTTAATTTAGGAAATAATTCCATATTTGACCCTAATAATTATTAAGAGGCTTTAATAAATTATGATAAGTGATTAAGAATGTTGAAAGTCTCTTTTCGGAAGAAAAGTGCAGATACCGGTTCTGCTAGTCGGTATAAATGCGTACCGAAAAAGTATTCCGGAAAATTATAATAAGTGCATGAAAATTCCTAGAATAATACTTTTGTCTTGTTAAACGAGTTTCAAGATAAAATAATGAGAACTGGTGCCAGAAACTGGTACTAGCTATGAAAAACGCGTACCGGAAAGGTGCTCCGAAAATTATAAGAAAAATATGATAATTCTTGTAAAATTGAGTAGGTTAAGAATCCAAAGTTTGGGATTAAAATGTTAAGCGTAGCAATTAAAGTTAATAATGTGTGTTTTATGCGTAAGTGACTATATATACTCTTATTAGCACAAAACCCTAGGCATTTTGAGTGATTCCTACGTGAGGGTGACTGGTCAGGGAGGGTTTGCACTATTCCATTGTTGATCCTTCCTATTTTGGTGAGCCAAGTGGCTCTCTTGCTTATTTCCTCATTGATCCTTCTCTCCTTCTCCTTCCATACACTTGTGAGCATCCTTGTGAGGGTGAGAGGTAGCATTGCTGAGTGTCCAGCCACTACTTGGGAGAGTTGGGAGCTGAGTTCCCTTGCTTTGAGTTGTTGGAGCCTTTAACTTGGCTTGTTGAAGCTTCAAGTATTCATCTTGATGTAGTAAAAGACCAACCTTTGTGCCATTTTCGTATTTCCTTGAAGTCAGAATTGTGAGGACCTTTTGGTGAGCTCCAAGAGCACTCTCTCCTCTGTTTTAAGCTTTGGGGTGAGTTACCTTATCATGATCTTGAGCTTTTATGGCTTTAAAGGCAGTGTCTTGGCATGTTTAATAAGTTAAGCAAGTATGTAATCTGAGTATGAACTTAAAACAGTGTAAAGATGCATGTTTTAACGTGTGTGAGTGTTAAAAATGGAACCTTGAAGAGATATCTTCGCAAAATGCAGAAACTGCATTCTGTCGCGAAATATCCAGATATTTGCCCGTGAAATATCCAGATATTGATATACAGATATGGATATCTGGATATTGATATCCGGATATCCTGATACTGATATCCGGATATTTCCAGAGAGATATCCGGATATTGCATATCCGGATATGTCCCCGAGGAATATCCGGATATTCTGGGCTTGCGAGGAACAGTAGCGTACTGTTCATCCAGAACTGATCTATGGGTTTGTGGACCCTAGTTTGAGGAAGTTGAACTTCTGTAATTAATTAATGCAAGTCAGAATCATGGGATTAAGGGCTTATGGCTTGGTGAGAAGCCTTAAGACGTAAAACGTAATGAAAAGTAGTTGTCTTTATGTTGTATACTTGTAGAGTATGATTGTTGATGTATTGTTGGTCCATATCAGATTGTGATTCTGTTGTGTTTGGACTTTGAGCTGTGGACTCTTGGCTTTGGGTGTTAGCTTGCAAGGTAAGCTTTCGTGTCCTCGGTTTAGCCATGTTGTGGTTCCACCATGTCCCATGGGGGTATGGTTATATGCATGCTATGTTACATGCTTTTGATGTTTTGGAAATGCTGTTGAGTTGTTATATGTTAGTGCCTTTATGATATGCATGTGGTGTTCCACCTATACGGTAAGCCTGAGTATGTGGTACATACAAGATGGTGAGGCTGTGGGTGAGGTGTAAGCGGTGTTCCTTGTACTACGTGTGGGTAATAGACGTATTCCTGCATTTCTCTGACCAGTAGAATAGTGATAAACACACATGGCCTGAATATCTGTTGCACTGCATAGTTTTGGAACTGATATTGATATTACTGCTTTTAGAACTTATATTGCACATGTAAGTGAGCTTGGGGTGGAAGATCCTTGAGGACCCCTTGTCTTACTGAGATTTCTGGTTTAGAGATCTCACCCCACGTTTGGGGAATGCTTATTTCAAGTTCAGGTAATGCGGGGGTTGAGACCTTTAGTGGCAGGAGGCCAAAGCTTAGCTGATAGACGTTGCATGTTTATTTTGCTATGTTTGATGCTGGATCCTTTTTACTGTCTTATGCTTTTAGCTTTAGTTCATGGATTATTATGTTGAGACTTTTGATTATGCTGTTGATTGGGTGAGCATGGAGATTGTTCATGCCACTTAGACTTGTTTATGTCTTGTTTTATTTGGAGTTGTAATAATGTATCAGGATATTGTCCGGATTACGTGTTGTAATGTCGTGACTTAGATACTCATTATATCTATATTTTGAGGTATTTCAATTAGATGTCTTATTGCAATTTACATACAGGCGATATTTTATGAAATTGATTAAGTAATCAACTTGGCTAAGTATAATGACGTCATAAATGAAAAGAAACAGATATTCCGCATTTTAATTAAGCGCAGCTTAATACGATAGTATAGTAACATTACCGGGTATACACGGGGTGTTACACTGGCTTCGCCACTGTATGGAGAACAGATCCTAAAGTAGATGTTGTGTGTATTTACGATAGAAGTATTATTCAGTAAAGTTTGGGTTTTTATTCCGTTGTAAAGTTTTGTACTAGACCATAATTATATTTTAGTTATGGTTCACTTTTTCTGCAGTCAATGTAGATAACTTATCTATATTGTAGATAAGTTATCTACATTGAGCCCAAAATATCATCGTTTTGGGGCAAAAATTAAGGCATTTTTTTAATTATAATTTATTTCAGGGTTATCATAGTCTTTCTTATTATAAATTTTTAACTTTCAACCCAAAACGACATCATTTTGGGAGTGAATGTAGATAATTTATCTACATTCATTGTAAAAATATTAAAGCCTTTAGTTATAGTATTTGTATTTTGTAAGGTTAACTTAATCACTTGTGTTGATTTAATGATTTGTAATTGATAAACTAGTAGTTTATCATGTTTTAAAGGGTTAAAGTCACTTTTAAATCTAGTTTAAAACGTGAAAACTTAGAGTTATTTGGCTAAAAATGTTAGACAAGTGGCTTCAATACTAAAGAATGGGGTGAATTGAGATTTATATATTCTTTTTGCAAAATGCCTCATTTGATAGTTTAAAGAATATTTCTTCAATTAAATGATTTAACAAGGAAAAAGATAAGCGTAGAAACTAGTGTATGATCAACAAATATACGCTAATGAACAAATAAACTCAATCTAATAATGCAATTTCAAGGTAAAAATAAAGAGTTCAAGGTTAGAGAAATTGCAAAATAAATGTATCCTGGTTTGGTCACCACCATCATGACCTACGTCTAAACTGAAGCCGCTCGATCAATCTTTTTCACTAACTATCAAGCTTCAAGGATGCTTGATAAACCATTACAATCCTCCAAGACTTCGGGCTCTTGGTGCCCTACAACTTTCAATCCAAATTTTCTTAGTGTAACACCCCATTACTGAACCGGTGTGTTAATATTTATTATTGTATTAGCCGCAGTTACAATCACATCAATTTGTCTAAAAAATACGGGGATTTTTTTTCTTTTTATAACGTATGCGATATAAAAAATTGTTTAACGCAATTGTACAAAATTGTGATCGCAACTGAAAAATGAATGCAGAAGTAACATTTCAAATGCCTAATTATCATACCACACCTATCTAAAGCTGCTAAGAGATTCTCAAAAACCAACAAAGCACAAAACCCATTTTTCTAACTTTACCAAAACAGAGTATGCTTCGGTTTTTTCAAAACTGGGCATGATTCACTCATCAAATAATTTCTATTTTTTACTATGTTAAACTATACTTTTTTATCTTTCCAACAAGAAATCACAGACCTCAATTAGAGTTCTCTAGCTCCGGTTATAGCCGTTTGAAGTCAGACAAGCAAAACTGCCAACTGACCCCAAACAGAGAACTTGAAGTGACACCAAATTTTATGACAATATATATGACACCCTAGGATTTAAGCTACCAAATGTAGCATTCGTATTAGCCCGACCATCGTTTTCCGGGAACTAAAATATTTTCCTGCTACCAAACGCGCCCTAAAAGCCAAAGCTTCGAGCTCACATTTTTTATTTGTTTATCTTGTTGCGCTGCATTCGCATTTTTTCTCCTTTTAATGTCTCTTGCATAGGTTTTTGTTCTCCTCTCACATGTTTCCATTTCATTAATTTCTTTCATTACAAAAAAATTAATAAATGAACTAATTTAACCCAACTTATGAGTATATAAAATTTTGAAGAAGCAATTTACAAAATAATTAATTTTTTTTTTAAGAAGCATCACAAGATTGAACTAAAAATAACTGGTGGCTAAGATTCTTTACAATGAACGGGATTAGAAGACAAAGCTTTTTTTTTTTATATAGTTAGGTGCACTTTCCATGCCAAAATGCAGCCTCTTCGGAAACCGCTTTCTTCCTTAAGCCAAACCATGCAATATGACTTCTATTTCTTAACAAATTAAAATTTTTGGCTTATTTTATAAAAGATATGAGCAATAAAAGTATAGAATCAAATGAAAAGATATTTTATTAAGATTATAAAACTTAGGAATATTATGTAGTAGTCTGTTGTAGAATATTAATTAGCCATTTCCTTTTCATTTTGTCCATTACCTTTGAATCTTTACTACTCTATGCTTACAAATAAAATGTTTCGTCTTTCTCACAAGACTGCAATATAGTAATACGATTGTTTCATTTTGTAAAATGTCAAAATCAAAAGTAATATCTTATAGTTGGCCTTAACGTAAGCCCTATTATATAAGATTAGATGATATGATAGATACATAAAGAGATAGATTATATACCTTCTTCCAAGTTTCAATTGGCATCAGCGTCCCAAATCTTCTATCTAGCCTAATCATTTGGTAGCTTCCTCTCATCTGTTAAACCTTTAGATTAGAAATAGTCAAATGAGTTTATCATTTTCTCTGGCAGCAAAGCCTTCCATCTGGGAGCTATACCAAACCATATAGTAGAAGTCTAGAAGATATACTGACATAAGATCAGAAGTAAACTTGGCTTCCAAGCAAACCATGAGCATTCTTCCCCAGCTATCAAAACAAGGTGTTCCTCTTGCTGATTTACATGGTTAAGAGGTTGTTGAGAGTAGGGGTGTTCATCAATCGATCCAAACTGATTCAAATTGCGGTGACCGAACCGAAAAACCGAAAACCGAATAAATCAAAAACTGAAAACCGAAAAAAAATCGCAAATTTTAATTGGATTGGATCGGTTTTCGGATTGGTTGATGAAAACCGATCCAATATATTAATTCTTCTCTACCTACTTGGTCTTTCTCCAATCATAGCCCAAAAATTTTTAAACCCAAGACCCATTAATCCATCAACTAAACTCAAGAAAAAATCTAGTCCTATCTCATCAATAAAATTTCATCTGTGTAGAACTTCGTATCTTATTGTCCAAAAAAAAAAAAACTATATTATCGTTTACTGATACTTTTGTATTTCAAACAAATTTTTTTTTTTTTACAAAGCCAATATATACCAGAGATGTTATTTGCACAATAATTATGAAAAAAAATTTAGGATTTTAAAAAAACCGAAAACCAATCAAATCTAGACCGAAAAAAATTGGATTGGATCGGATCGGATTTGAAAAAAAATTCAAACTGAATGGATGATTACATTATCAAACCGAAGGAATTGAATCAGATGATTTTTGCTTTCAAAACCGATTCAATCCAGACCGCGAACACCTCTAGTTGAGAGGCAATACCAGGATGCTAATTATATATTAAGTCTTTGCAAAGAGCATCAAAGATCTCTAAGAAAATCCCTAAACAGCTAACTAAAAATTGGGCTGAACATAAGTTATTTATTGATTTAGTAGGAAGAATGAACATTTACAAATATACACAAGATGATATCAGAATTTGAATTCTCAAATCTCAAGAACAAGAGACGTTCCTGTTTGAAATTTTTTTTTTGGTATCCTAACGTTCCTGTTTGAAATTATTAAGACATAAGATTGTTCGAAATTATGTTTCACTCGTTTTATTTTCACTAAGACCCACATAATATAAATAACCCAATCAAATATGCAAATTGCCTTAAACTCATCACAAGTGCCAAATTTACTACATATAATGGGGATATATAGATGCCATGTTGCCAACCAACATAAAAAAAACTCAAATCAGAGGCCAAAAAATATCATACAGTTCTTTCCAAAATCATATAATTGTTGGAATTTTTAATTCTTCTAAACTTTATGGTGGTAACTATCACCTACAAGCCAAGATCCATCATATCAAATCATAAAGAAAAATAAGAACAACATAAAGGTGGAGGCATACCTGTCTCCATTGCAGCGGAATAACTTTGATCTTGTCTCTTGGGGTTTGTAGTCTTCCTCAGTCAAATTACCCTAAAACCGAATTCCTTAGTGTGCCGTCTCTCTCTTGATGGGGAAGAGAAACTAGGGTTGTTGATTTGACGTATTGGGGACCATAACCCTTTATAGTGTTTTTATCTTTATTGTTGGGCCAGTAAGCTCTCATTATACCTAGTTGGCCCAACACCGGTATCCACTCATTCAGCCCATACTCACTTAGGAATCTATTTGGGAATATTTACCTGATCACTTTAATTTACCCAATATATATAAATAGCACAATATAATTATTAATATAATATGTGACCCACAATAATTATTAGAAAATATAATTTTCTAACAATCTCCCACTTGGGCCACATATTAACTTGAGATAATTATATCATATATCTTTAGTGCACAACTGTATGCTATTTTTCTTTAGATTCCTCCTTAGATACAATCTGGTCCACCTCCTATATCAATATGAGATCATGGCAGCTTTTGTCACTTTCAAGCGTAACTAAACCTTCCATGGTCATCACACCAATATATTCAATGACATAGATCAAGTATGGATGAGTGGCATGGAAATTACATGCAATGTGATCTTACCATGCCTATTTCCAACTGGTCCTACTTTAATCTTTATGAGATTAATCCTAAATTTTCTGCATACACAAAGCAGAAACACAAGCACAAAATATAATACATTCAGAGGGAAAATATCATTGAATTCTTTATTCTGCAGAAAACAAACATAAGAATATTTCATTTATTTATTCACATAGAACACCAACATAAAGAACTCCCACTAAACCGTAGTGTCATCGAACAAAACAACACCCATATGAGCAGTATGCTCGTGAAAGACCTTAGGCACTAAGCCTTTAGTAAGCGGATCCGCAAGCATGGAGTTCGTCCCTATGTGTTCTATGGAAATCTGACCACTCTGAACTCTTTCTTTAACCACCAGAAACTTTATATCGATGTGCTTCGATTTTGAAGAGCTTCTGTTGTTGTTGGAGTACAACACTGCTGACCTGTTGTCACAATAAATCTTCAGTGGCCTTTCAACACCACTTACTATATGCAGCCTTGTGACAAAGTTTCGCAGCCATACCCCATGGTTGGATGCCTCAAAACAAGCTACAAATTCAGCGGCCATAGTAGAGGAAGCTACGAGTGTCTGTTTAACACTCTTCCAAGAAATAGCTCCTCCAGCCAACATGTAGACATAACCTGACGTGGATCTTTTACTATCTTGGCATCCAGCAAAATCAGAGTCAGTATATCCGACGATCTCTAATTCATCTGACCTCCGATATGTAAGCATATAATCTTTTGTTCTCTTTAAATACCGCATAGCCCTCTTGGCTGCTTTTCAATGATCCATTCCTGGATTGCTCAAGTATCTTTTTAACACTCCCACTATAAATGCTATATCAGGGTGAGTACAAACCTGGGCATACATAAGGCTTCCTACTGCCAAAGCATAAGATACCTTTGTCATTTCTATCATCTCAAGCTTACCTTTAGGGCATTGGGCAAGACTAAACTTGTCTCCCCTAGATATGGGCGTATCTCCTGACGTACAATCCTTCATGCCAAATCTATCCAAAATCTTTTCAATGTAGGCCTTTTGTGATAACTGTAGGATACCTTGAGCGCGATCTCAAAGTATATGTATTCCTAAGACAAAAGATGCATCACCAAGGTCCTTCATCTCAAAAAATTTAGTGAGAAGTTTCTTGGTTTCATGCAATAAGCCTATATCGCTACTGGCAAGTAAGATATCATCAACATATAGTATCAGGAATATGAATTTACTCCCACTGAACTTGTGATACACACAATCTTCCACTAAGTTCACCTCAAAGCCATAGGAGATAATAACCTGATAGAATTTGTGGTACCATTGACGAGAAGCTTGCTTAAGGCCATAGATGGACTTTTTCAATTTGCAAACCATAGACTTTGAATCTCTAAATACAAAGTTTTCTGGTTGCACCATATAAATTGTCTCATCAATGTTACCATTGAGAAACGCTGTCTTTACGTCCATCTGATGTAGCTCTAAATCCAAATGAGCCACAAGCGCCATTATTGTTCTAAAAGAGTCATTCGTAGAAATCGGAAAGAAAGTCTCTTTATAGTCTATGCCTTCTTTCTGAGTGAAACCTCTAGCAACTAGACGTGCCTTATATCTTTCGATGTTGCCATTGACTCCCTTTTGGTTTTAAATATCCATTTACAACCAATGGGTTTCGCACCTTTAGGCAACTCAATAAGATCCCAAACGTCGTTGTCTTTCATAGATTGCATCTCATCTTTCATGGCATCAATCAATTTATGAGCATTAGAGCTTTCTAAGACTTGTTGGAAGTTGATTGGATCATCTTCCTTCAAGCTTAAAATATTTTCACGCTCTTGAAGAAACACAATATAATCATCCAGAATTGCATTTCTCCTTTCTCTAGTGGATCTCCTTAATGGCACTTCTTGAGTTTGTTGAGTTTGTTCTATAGGTGGCATAGAGGGTGATTCATTATTGTCTTGACCTAAAACAATGTCAGGGACCAAAGCCTATTCCATAACAATGTCATGAACAGGGACCTGATCATTAATTGCTTGTTCCGTAATTGCATCTTGAATGATGACAATATTAGGAAGAGAAATATTATTTTCTTCCTCATCAAAGACAACATTCCTTATTTTATCTTCCCCCCAAACTCAACATCCTAAAGGAATCTGGCATTTCCCGTCTCCAAAAAAGGATCTTGTAGTGGGATTATAAAACTTAAAGCCCCGAGAGCGTTCAACATATCCAACAAAATAGCAGCTGATTGTTCTTGAGTCCAACTTTCTTTCATTTGGCCTATAAGGCCTTGCTTTTGCTAGACAACCCCAAATGTGTAAATGCCTTATGCTAGGTTTCTTTCCATTCCATAGCTCATAAGGGTTTTTGTCACTGCTTTGCTGGGAACACTATTAAGGATATAAACTGCAGTATTTAGTGCTTCTCCCCAAAGTGATTCTGGCAATGAAGAATGAATAAGCATACTCCTAACCATGTCTTTAAGAGTCCGGTTTCGCCTTTCCGCAACACCATTCATGCTAGGTTTACCTGGCATTGTGTATTGCGGGACAATTCCACACTCCTTTAGGAAGATCGCAAAAGGCCCTGGACGTTGTTCACCTGATCCATCAGATCTACCATAGTATTCACCACCACGATCAGATCTAATGACCTTAATTTTCTTGCCTAACTGAAGTTCAACTTCAGCTTTAAATTCTTTGAACACATCCAATGATTGTGACTTCTCTCTAATCAAATATAGGTATCCAAATCTTGAATAGTCGTCTATGAATGTGATAAAGTATTATTGACCATTCCAAGAGGCTATAGGAAATGGTCCACAAATATCCGTATGAATCAATTCTAAGTCGTCTGAAGCTCTGTTGGAACCTATTTTCCTTATGTTTGTCTGTTTCCCCTTTATGCATTCAATGCACACCTCAAAATCATCCAGATCAAGGGGTTCAAGAATTCCATCAGTCACAAGCCTCTGAATTCTCTGTTTAGAGATATTACCTAAACGCTTGTGCCACAGAACCAGTACCAACAAACTAAAGTGAGAGTCATACCCTTCCTTTCGCGCCATGCCTTGTATTTGGAACACTCTTTCTTCATGTGTCCAGATTTCTTACAAAAGAAGCAAGTGAATTCCTGGTCCTGCTTCTTTTGATTCTTTGGCAAAGTATCCGCATTATCCTTAGCTCTCTTTCTTTTCTTGTCTTGAGAGGTTGATGCCAAGTGAGCACTATCAGTCTTCTCTCACTGTAACCTCTCTTCCTCTTGCACGCATTGAGAAATGAGCTCATTAAGAGTCCATTTTTCCTTTTGAGTGTTATAACTCACCACAAATTGACCGTATTGTGCAGGAAGAGAGATAATAACTAAGTACATGAGCAACTCAGAGGGCAGCTCTAACTTTAATGCCTTTAGTTTTCCAGCAAGATTAGACATTTCCATAATGTACTCCCTTATGTTTCCCTTTCCTTTATACCTCATGTTTATGAGTTTGGACAAGGTTTGACCAATTTCAGCCTTTTCATTTCGAGCAAAGTATTGCTCGAGTTCCTTTAGAAACAACTTGGCATCAGTAGTCTCAACAATCGAGCCCCTAAACACCTCCAGAACGGAACGTTTCATGATCATCAGACACATGCGATTTGAGCGTTCCCACTTCTCAATTTTATCCGGGTTTGGATTTTCCTGAGTGGAAGTGGGTTTCTCAGTCCTTAGTGCATTGTCGAGATCCATGCAGTCGAGAACAATTTCCACATTCTCTTTCCACAGCTTGAAATTTGCCCCATTAAGCATTGGAAGCATATTCATTTGAGCAACATAATTGGCAGCGGTAGCAGAAACTATATAGAGAACCAAAAAAGATAACATACTAATAACATGTCATATCATATATATTCATACACGATATAGACAAATAATCCGAAGTAAAATGAGTTTATTATAAGATACCTAGCACAACATTAATATTTAGTTTGTGGACAAAAATATCAACTTGTAAGTGGTACTCTTAATGTAGTAATCAAACATTGACAATAAGTCCTGTCAAATCATAGCCTTTCTGTGGGCTGACTATGAATTACATGGAGAATTCTTGATAATTGTCACATATTTATTACCACAGGTATGTTTGTTACTTGGCCAAATAATAACTTTCCTGTGGGCCAATCACTATCCGCATAAGTAATAAACACACACATGATCACACAACATATATTATTTGGCCAAACAATAATCTTCCTGTGGGCCGATTATTATTTGCATAAATAAAATATATTTATATGACCAACCTATTTGAAATCAAATTAACCTGTATAAATTTGGCCACTGTGGCGGCTAACAAATCTATCATATTTAATTTCAAATAGAAACCTTTAGGGATAATAAACCCATTTAAAAACAAAATAACAACAATAAAGAAAATTATTCTTTATCAATCCTCAATG